>NC_053161.1:164715186-164731124 GCF_016835505.1 Polypterus senegalus
GACTTTACTTTGTGTGTGTGTGTAGAGAGAGAGACAGAGCACACAGGCCTGCTTGCAAGGGGGTCGGCTAAAAGCTGGGCTGCTTGATTTCTTTCTGAGAAACCTGCTTCATTGCTAAGAATGTTTTTACTGCAGAGTCTGTCACTGAGAAACCTGATTCAATGTTGGTTGAGGAATTTCTGTGAGATGGAAAAGGATGGACCTGTAAGTGATAAAGCAAAGATGAGATAGATATTTTAATGGCGTGTTCATATTAAAATCATAGATAGAACCGAGAACAAAATGCTGAGCTTTTTAGGCTTTCGGCAGGGAAGTGTGGGGACTGGGAGGTGTGGGGGACCGGGAAGTGTGGGGCCTATGGTTAAATGCGGCCTGACTCAGACCGTGTCTTTGATCTGACAGTTTGTTATCTGTGTGTGTGAGCTGGAAAAATGCAGGTTTTTGAAGCCAAGATGAGAACAAAACGCTTGGCTTTTTATAGGGCCTTTTCAGAACTGGCTGGTAAGTATCGGGGGACTGGGAGGTCTGGGGAGGCCGTCCGTCAGGTTCTGCCTCGGGCCCAGAGGCCGAGGCAGTCCCTTGAGGACGTCAGGGTACGGAACATCCTCGGGTCGGTGCTGGGGCGACTTTAGGCTAGTCTGAGCCGGTCAGGACAGGCCCCGGGCCTGTCTGGGCTTGTGCCGGAGAAAGGGCGGGGGCCGAGGCAGCCCCCGGGCATGTCTGAGCTGGTCAGGACAAGCCTCGGTCTTGTCCTGACCAGTTCACGACAGGCCCCGGGCATGCCCGAGCTTGTCGAGGTAAAGGCTGTAACATGCCCGGGCTTGTCTTTCGGGAGAGGGGGGCTGAGCGGGTTCAAACAGCGGTCAGACATCCGTCACACGGGCCTTGACAGTTTATTTCGCCCGGCAGGTGCAATCCGGGTTCAACCAACGGGCAGACATCCATCACACGGTCTTTGACAGTTTATTTCGCCCGCAGGTGCAATCCGGTTCAAACAGCGGTCAGGCCTCCGTCACCCGGACCCTTGACAGTTTATGGAACCAATCAGGGGCCAGGGAGGGTTCAAGGAGGAGTCGGGAGGGGCGGAAGCCTTACACCAATCCGACGCCGGGGGGCGGCGCCAACGGGGTGGAGAGAGGTCACGTGGAGGGGCGGGGGAATTCCGACGTGACATCATCAGGAGGCGATGGGGCGGGACTTCCGGTCTTGCGTCAGCGGGGCGGGACTTCCGGTGTGACGTCAGAGGGGGCGGGGCTTAAAGTCATTAATCATTATGATTGACAGCTCTAATTGCGATTTTGACAGTAGCCGCCTATAACTACTAACATCCTTTGTTTTACAAGCTGCATTCCGCAAGGTAAGGCAATTTTTCACATCGGACGCAACCTGTTGCCTAGGAGCTGTGAATCGCTCCTCGTACCCTGAGCCTGTCACACACACCTGCCGTCTCTGCGCTGTAAAATGCACCCCCCACCACCACCCTTAGCTTCAGGTGAGCGCCGCATGTATTGGGAAAATGTCAGTAGCCACCCGCTTATAACTACTGATGTTTTTCAGAAACATTCCAAAGACATGGGGCAACAAACATTGCTTGTGTCCGGTTAAAATGATTGGCAAACATTTGCTATCATAAAGCCTTTCCAAAATACCGCTCAATAAAGAGAGATGCTTTAAAATTGGTCTAAAACCTTTTTTCATCCCCTTTTAAATATAAAGTATTTTGATATATAAGCCTTGTAAAAAGCACACAGTTAAATACAGTGGGATGCAAAAGTTTGGGCAACCTTGTTAATAGTCATTATTTTCCTGTATAAATCGTTGGTTGTTACGATAAAAAATGTCAGTTAAATATATCATATAGGAGACACACACAGTGATATTTGAGAAGTGAAATGAAGTTTATTGGATTTACAGAAAGTGTGCAATAATTGTTCAAACAAAATCAGGCAGGTGCATAAATTTGAGCACCACAAAAAAGAAATGAAATCAATATTTACTAGATCCGCCTTTTGCAGAAATTACAGCCTCTAAACGCTTCCTGTAGGTTTCAATGAGAGTCTGGATTGTGGTTGAAGGTATTTTGGACCATTCCTCTTTACAAAACATCTCTAGTTCATTCAGGTTTGATGACTTCCGAGCATGGACAGCTCTCTTTAACTCACACCACAGATTTTCAATTATATTCAGGTCTGGGAACTGAGATGGCCATTCCAGAACGTTGTACTTGTTCCTCTGCATGAATGCCTTAGTGGATTTTGAGCAGTGTTTCGGGTCGTTGTCTTGTTGAAAGATCCAGCCCCGGCACAGCTTCAGCTTTGTCACTGATTCCTGGACATTGGTCTCCAGAATCTGCTGATAATGAGTGGAATCCATGCGTCCCTCAACTTTGACAAGATTCCCAGTCCCTGCACTGGCCACACAGCCCCACAGCATGATGGAACCACCACCATATTTTACTGTAGGTAGCAGGTGTTTTTCTTGGAATGCTGTGTTCTTTTTCCTCCATGCATAACGCCCCTTGTTATGCCCAAATAACTCAATTTTAGTTTCATCAGTCCACAGCACCTTATTCCAAATGTGCTTGAGAATACCTCAAGCGGCTCTGTTTGTGCTGTGGGCGGAGAAAAGGCTTCCTCTGCATCACTCTCGCATACAGCATCTCCTTGTGTAAAGTGCACCGAATGAACGATGCACAGTGATTCCATCTGCTGCAAGATGATGTTGTAGGTCTTTGGTGCTGGTCTGTGGGTTGACTCTGACTGTTCTCACCATTCGTCGCTTCTGTCTATCTGAAATCTTTCTTGGTCTGCCACTTCAAGCCTTAACTTGAACTGAGCCTGTGGTCTTCCATTTCCTCAATATGTTCCTAACTGTGGAAACAGACAGCTTAAATCTCTGGGACAGCTTTCTGTATCCTTCCCCTAAACCAGTGGTGGCGAACCTATGGCACGCGTGCCAAAGGGGGCACTCAGAGCCCTCTCAGTGGGCACGCGCGCCGCCCGAGCACAGAGTTCGTTACTATAAAGCCAGAGGAATGCGGGGCCGGGCTGCTCCTCTCACCGCTCCCCCTCTTCACGCGCGCCAGAGGACTTTTCTCACATCACCCGCCCATCTGCCCAGCAGCCCAATGGGAGCGCGTCCTTCCTCTTCTGGCTGGGGTAAGGCGGGAGGCACACATGCTGCTTGAGGGTGCGGCACGGACTGCAGCCTTTTGAGTCTGTGATTCCCGTGGTGGGGTTGGAGGGGATGTGGTATAGCGGGTCCACAGCTCAAAATTGAAAAGGTCAGTTTTAACAGATAATTGCCGCACTCACGGCTTAATGGGGGTTATGGTAGATTGGCCGGGCGGTTTCCGGGAGCTTTGTGATGCGGGCAGTCCTCGCTTAAGCGCACAGGTGAGGAGTCGTTCGCATCTGTAATTATTTCTGGGAGTTGCTAATCGCCACACCTGATCCACGACCCCGTAATATATAATGGAAGCTTTGGGGGCGGAGCTTAATAGGGAAGACCTGCGTGAAACACTTAAGAGGATCGAAGGGATGACAAAGGACAGCACAGTTAGTTATGAAAATGAAATCCTTAAAGTGTGGAATTCTCTGCCAAATAATCTTAAGTCAATGAAGGCACTTGAGATTGCTTTCCTTACTTTGTTTGGAACATCTTATGCTTGTGCAAGAGCTGTTTTCAGCTTTGAATTAAATCAAATCTGACACCAGAAACAAACTAACAGATGACCTGAATGCTGCATGTGTTGCTCTCAAACTTACAAAGTATGAGCCAAGGTTAGACAAATTATCAGCATGCATACAACAGCAAAAAGCACATTAATTGTTCAAAAGCATACCGAATGCAAACTTTTACCTTTCAACAAAAAGTTGTTTGTATCATTGAAAGCTCTGTTATTATGTTTTTCTTTTAAGACAAAAGATGTTAATGTATGAGTTGCTTTTTTAAACTAAAAGCTCAGTAGATAGATAGACAGAGCATCAGTATTGGCAGTTCAGTCCAATTTATCATCCAGCTGCACTCCCAGGTATTTATAGGTCTGTACCCTCTGCACACACTCACCTCTGATGATCATGGGGTCCATGAGGGGCCTGGGCCTCCTAAAATCCACCACCAGCTCCTTGGTTATGCTGGTGTTCAGTTTTAGGTGGTATTCAGGTTAAATTGCCATGTTGGCACTTTGCGATAAATAAGTGGGTTTTGGATTGCAGTTTGGGCACTTGGTTTCTAAATGGTTCGCCATCACTGCCCTAAACCATGATGGTGAACAATCTTTGTCTTCAGGTCATTTGAGAGTTGTTTTGTGACCCCCATGTTGCTACTCTTCAGAGAAAATTAAAGAAGGAGGGAAACTTACAATTGACCCCCTTAAATACTCTTTCTCATTATAGGATTCACCTATGTATGTAGGTCAGGGGTCACTGGGCTTACCAAGCCAATTTGAGTTCCAATAATTAGTTCTAAAAGTTTTGGAATCAATAAAATGACAACGGTGCCCAAATTTATGCACCTGCCTGATTTTGTTTGAACAATTATTGCAAACTTTCTGTGAATCCAATAAACTTCATTTCACTTCTCAAATATCACTGTGTGTGTCTCCTATATATTTAACTGACATTTTTTATCGTAATAACCAACGATTTATACAGGAAAATAATGACTATTAACAAGGTTGCCCAAACATTTGCATCCCACTGTAATAGGCAACAGCACCCTTTTTAAATTGCATATTACAAAAAAGGTATCTTCAGTGTATAAAAAGTATTTCCCCACACATAGATTTTACATTTAAATGTCTAAAAGTTAGATCGCCTTCAACGTGCAGTCATTCTGGGAAAAGGTAAGCACCCTTTGGCAAGCCACGAATACGTCGGCTATTTTTTCAACTGTTTCCAAAGCACATAGCCCCCCAGCGTCTATATGAATTTCTTAGAAAAATTATTTCTTTTATCTTTGTATAGGATTAAATGAAATATAACTATTTTTCATGCAGACTATTCATGATTATTATAGGCGCCAAACGAGTATGTTTTTAAAATGGATGGCTGAATCCTTAATATTTCCAAGTTGATTCTCAAGTGTGTGTGTCAGCACGCTCGTGTGTAGTTGCGTGAGCGCCCGTGCGTGCGTATGATATAAGATGCAGCATTTTTTTCTATCTACATGTACGACGATTAATGTTCAAAATTCATAGGACTGAAGCAAACAATAGTAGTTTTTCATACTGAAACGGGTAATCCAATCAAGTAGTTTTTGTCTCGGTTTATGAAAATTCAAACAGGGGCCTCTCCTCTGAGAATATTTAGGAGTGGCTTTAAAGCGCAGCCCGGTGGTGCATTAATTCTGACATAATAAAAGTATTCTGAACTACTTGCAGAAGGGACCCGCTTGTGAAATGCCTTCTCTTTCGAAACAACCTCTCTCTGTACGGAGCCGCCTGTTTTTAAAAGGCTTAGATAACGTAACATTTTTGCTTTATAAACTATCATTTGGACAACCGGTTGGAGACAGACTCCAGGAGCTTACTGTAACAGTGTTTTCATTCATTTCGCTAAATGTAATTATTTTAATACAGAAGAGTAACCCAAAATCCGGGTAATATTCAGACGTATGAGTAATATAATGAAGTTATTTTTAAAAGTAACCCATACCGCACAAGAGAGACAGATTCCACGTGTGTTTTAGGATTTACTGTGGTCAGTGATTTTTAGTCTTTTGCTCAGCTCATTTCTATCACCTAGGAGTCTTTTGACAAAGGAAAACTTGCATTCTCAGACTGCACATGTCAAAAAAAGCTTATTATTTTAAAGGGTTTGTTTTCATGATGGTTTTGTCCCCTATCATTGTTTTTTATACATCACAGCAGTTTTTCAAAATTGTAATAATTCCTTTATAACTCCACTTTTTCATGTAATTATTTACTTCATAATTAACTTTATTTATTAATTTTGGCACAAATGCCCTTACCAGTCTAGTTAATATTCTAAACTCCAATATTTAATGTTCTTCCTGAATCAGGAGGAACACAATCCTCACTTTTAGTGCCAGATAAGATTCTAACAATAACAGGCTAATGTTAATTAGCATTATACTAGTAGAGGTTAGGGCAGCATGGTGGCGCAGTGGTAGCGCTGCTGCCTCGCAGTTAGGAGACCCGGGTTCGCTTCCCGGGTCCTCCCTGCGTGGAGTTTGCATGTTCTCCCTGTGTCTGCGTGGGTTTCCTCCGGGCGCTCCGGTTTCCTCCCACAATCCAAAGACATGCAGGTTAGGTGGATTGGCGGGTCTAAATTGGCCCGTGTTTGTGTGTGGGTTGGCACCCTGCCCAGGATTGGTTCCTGTGTTGGCTGGGATTGGCTCCAGCAGACCCCCGTGACCCTGTGTTTGGATTCAGCGGGTTAGAAAATGGATGGATGGATAGTAGAGGTTAAATAATGTTTTCCCCAACTCTTTGCAACCCCGTGGAATTGCCTAAATAGGTAACAGTTTAGCTGATAATATACCTCAGAACATGTAGGTTCTGTTGCAGTGTGCTGTGAGCTTGGGGTGCTCCCTTGTTGATCCGGTCTTAATATGTTTTTTAATCTCCTCTGTGACTTAGTATTTGTAAACTGTAGTTTTTACTGTCTTATATTTGTGATATGGGTGAGTCAATGTTTCATTTTGGAATAATAATGTCTAGCTTAACTCTGCCCCTGACTATGATTCCTGCACAAACCCTGGTCCTTTGACTCGTATTCAAGACGTTTGCAGACACTTGGAATCACAGTCCAAACGTACATCCCCTTGACCCTGAATGCTACTAAAACAAAGGATGCTTTTTCACAAACTGAGGGAAAAAGCAGTTTTCAATGACAGCTGTCCTATGTCACCTGGACTAACAAAAAGAAAGAATAACCCTCACTGTTTTAGTAAAATTATAATCCTTGTGCTGACGCATATAATAGATATGATGCAATTATTCACTAAAAACATTTTCCGTCCTGATTGGCCTAACGTGTCCAAAGCCTAATCATCAGCCCTATAGTGTATAGGCTCCTATAACCTACTATAACTATAATTATTTTCAGGGGCTCATAACTGCTGTAAAATGGAAGGCTATTACCAGGCATTCACAGAATTTCTAAAACTTTGTATTATACAAAACCCCCTGAGTACCAAAGTGTTTATAACCTGTTGATGAAAAAGCTGTTTTAAATTAAAGCCTGAACAAGATACCTGTTTTCTAATCATCATATAAAATGCTTAGTAAATAAAGAGAGACTAAATACAATTTATAACAAAAATGGAACACCGATGGACGGCTAAAGAAACAAGGGAATCTAACTTAGCTTGAAATGCCGCAGAGTGTTTTACCAATAAAACCCTACACAGTGGTTCTCAAACTCTGGGCAATCCCCCTAGGGGGCGCGAAGTAACAAAAAGGGGTTTCGAAGATGTGAAAAAAAGAAAACAAGAGTCGAAAATATGAAAAATACATCTATTGAACCCAAAACAAATTAACTTAAACTACCTTCTGATACAGAAAAATAAATATAGAGATAGATAAATGTCGATAAAAGTTAAGTAGCTATAATAAAATATGCAAATAAAGTGTCAGGAGAATAAAATCTGATTTTTTCATGATTAGCAGGCCAAAGAACTGGCCATTTGAGAAAAAATAATCGTACATTTGTGTTGTAAGCAGAATCTGAATGACTTGGGCTGGCAAGAAAACATATGGGGTAAAAGATATCAGATGTCTCCAGTTCCTTTAGGGACCTTATACTGGCTATTCTCATTTAAAAGGAGTACAGAAATTAAGTTCTATGCTATGTTTGGGGTGGATGTGATCAGAAAGGCACTGATGGTTCCAAAGAACTCTTTTGGAAACAAGGCTTTTTCTTATAACGTTTTAAAATCGGACCTTTACAAAGATGCTTTTAGATGCTTTATTTTCTAAAGATACTTTATTTTCATGTTAAAGCAACCGGTCATTTTACTTGGCTACTGAACATGTATTTTTGTTCACTAATGCTTTAGTGTTTCATTAAGAATTACCCGAATATCTGATCATTAGTTTAAGAAGAAAGAGTAATTAGCTCTGCTATTTTGTGAGCTATACATGCGTGCTGAGCGGTTGGCTCCCATTTACGAGGTCACTAGCATGAGCTAAAGCTGCTGATTTTAAAAACATGATTTTAGTTCGATGAACTTCGGAGGGGCAAAAAGGGCTACTTACATCCCCTGACTATAGTTAAACCAGCACACCTCCTGTGCATTCTTATAAATCTCCGTTTAAACGCACAAGTGTATTTACAGAATTTTCCTTTGTCCAAAGGCTCCTAGGTGATAGAAATGAGCTAAGCAAAACACTAAAAATCACTGATCGCAGCAAATCCTAAAACACACGTGGAATCTGTCTCTCTTGTGCAGTGTGGGGTTACTTTTAAAAATAACTTCATTATATTATACATACAAAATGAATAACCAAACATGTTATATAGTGTAAGGGACGGCAGGCATGGGCGGCATCTCGACATGTACAGGACCTTGTTCATTAGCCTGGGTGCAAGCCCCTATTAAATCCCAGGCCACAGAAGGAATAGAGAGCTTTACAGGCAGAAGTGTTAAAAAGAGACACAAGGCGTTTGTAGCACGAGATTGCTCCATGTCTTTAAACATAATAAATCAAAAGTTAAGGTTTGTACATGACATAATCCTAACAAATTCCTGAGACTACCAGCCGGTGAGCTCTCTGAGGGTCACCCAGCAGGGGGTGGGTGCTCGAAACGGGCGGGCTCAGTTGTTTGCAAGCGAACTCACAGAGTCCTTCCCCTGATTGGGGTGCTTGCAGAGCCTGACTTTACTTTCTGTGTGTAGAGAGAGAGCAGGGGCTGCTCGCAGGGGTCGGCTAAAAGCTGACTGGGTCTGCCACTTGGTCTTTCTCTCTGGGAAATCAGCTTCATTGCTAAAACTGTTTTTTACTCAGAGTCCGTCACTGGGAAACCTGATTTAGCTGAAGTGTGAAATCGGCCCCTGCTGGAACCATCAGCCCCTCCCTGAGCCATGCGGGCCGCTTGCTTCCACAAGATGTTTCCTTAGGGTCAGCTGAAGATACCTGTATTTAAAATGTGGGGTGAGTTTCAAGAGAAAAAGGGCTTGTTTTAGATCGATTGTTTTACAAATTATATTAAGTAATATAATTACAAATTATACAGCCCAGGCTAGATTTTTTAGACGTCTCAAACGTGATTTAAAATGGAACTACTGCATATTATTTAACTAGGTGTGATTTTTAAAGGGCTGAACTAGCAGTTATCTCAAACTTTACAAGCTAATCTTTAAAAATCCCTTAACTTTAAAAGATCCATCCGTCATGGGCAGAGGTCTGCGCGGTGTTCACATTTTATTTTATTTTATGACACTGTGTATTTGACCTATAATCTTCTCTTGCCTGTCATGGAGCTCTGTCTAATTACCTGATGTTACAGGAATTGGGAAGTGATGAACTATTTTGGTAAGAATATGTTTTAAGGTCTACATAAGTAAGAGTATAAAGGGGAAAAGTGTCACCCTAGGGCCATCCCATGACAAAACAAAAATCATAATTGGGCTTTTCTGTTTTTAACTTTTTAATTAAAAATAGTAAAATGATTTCTAATTATCATTTGTGTTAATAGAAATATTTTCAGTTTTTTGAGTAGACAGAAAATATCTAAATTCTGTGCTTTTACATGCACATACAAAACTGGGATAAGGTAGAAAACCTGATTTCTTATAAATATCCGTTGAAATGCACAAGTGTATTTAGAGAGGTTTCTTTTGTCAAAAGGCTCCTAGGTGATAGAAATGAGCTAAGCAAAACAAATGTGGAATCCGTCTCTCTTGACCAGTGTAGTGATACTTCATTATATTATACTTACAAAAAGAGTAACCAAACATGCTATATAGTGTAAGGGATGACAAGCATGGGCCAGCCTCTCGAAAGTACAGGACATGGTTCATTACTCAGCCAGGAGGACAATGTAATTAAGGAAATTAGGGTTTTGCTCTTTTTTAGTAAGTGTCTTTTGTCTGATTTTAGACAGACCCCGGAAAATAAACCCTAAGGTTAAGCTCTGTATATAGGTGAACATTTTTCATATCAGCCACCAATCAGCCCAGGCTAGACGTCTCAAACGTGATTTAAAAGGGAACTGCGGCATATTATTTAACTAGGTGTGATTTTTAAAGGGCTGAACTAGCAGTTATCTCAAACTTTACAAGCTAATCTTTAAAAATCCCTTAACTTTAAAAGATCCATCGACCGAGGGTCTGCGCGGTCTCAAGCCCACTGACGTATGGGGATAGGGGAGTTTACAGACAGCTTTTGACAAGCGGGCGATCTTGCATGGGGCTCACCCAGCGGGAATGGGTGCTCGAAGCACACAACTATGTGAAGGCGATCGCGCTCCACGCTGCAGCAGGGGCTGTCTCAGCCCGTGTCTGCGCTCTGAGAGAGAGAGAGAGACAGAGCACACAGGCCTGCGTCCTTTTCTCTATTTAGATCCGAATATTGTTGCAGCCAGACCTTGAGTTGCCCAGATAAAGGATGATCCTAAACTCCCTTAAAAGAGATGAAAAAAATGACATAAGCAGCTTCAAAGTGCCTTTCTTTACTCCCCGAAGGACCTCAAAAGTCCTCCCATACCTGACTTTACTTTGTGTGTGTGTGTAGAGAGCAGGGGCTGCTCGCAGGGGTCGGCTAAAAGCTGGGCTGCTTGATTTCTTTCTGAGAAACCTGCTTCATTGCTAAGAATGTTTTTACTGCATCGTCTGTCACTGAGAAACCTGATTCAATGTTGGTTGAGGAATTTCTGTGAGATGGAAAAGGATGGACCTGTAAGTGAAAAAGCAAAGATAAGATATTTTAATTGCGTGTTCATATTAAAATCATAGATAGAACCGAAGAAAATGCTTCGCTTTTTTATACAGCACTTTCAGAAGTGGCTGGGACGTGGTGGGGAGACCGGCCGCTAGGTGCGGCCTGACCCCGGGGGGCCCAGAAACAGGGTGCGATCACGCTGACTGACTCAGACCGTGTCTTTGATCTCACAGTTTGTTATCTGTGTGCGAGATGGAAAAAAAAGCAGCTTGGCTTAGTTTGAAGCAAAGATGAGATGTTTTAATGGTGTGCTCATCTTAAAATCGTAGATAGAACAAAATGCTTAACTTTTTAGGCTTTCGGCAGGGAAGTATGGGGGACTGGGAGGTGTGGGGGACCGGGAAGTGTAGGCGCCTATGGTTAAATGCGGCCTGACTCAGACCATGTCTTTGATCTGACACTTTGTTATCTGTGTGTGTGTGTGTGAGCTGGATAAAAAGCAGGTTTTTGAAGCCAGGATGAGAACAAAATGCTTAGCTTTTTATAGGGCCTTTTCAGAACTGGCCGGTAAGTATCGGGGGACTGGGAGGTCTGTGGCTGCCGTCCGTCAGGTGCTGCCTCGGGCCCAGAGGGTACGGAACATCCTCGGGTCGGTGCTGGGGCGACTTTAGGCTAGTCTGAGCGGTAGGACAGGCCGGGGCTTGTCTGGGCTTGTGCCGGAGAAAGGCGGGGCGAAGCAGCCATTGGGCATGTCTGAGCTGGTCAGGACAAGCCTTGGGCATGCCTGAGCTGTTCACGACAGGCCCCGGCATGCCCGAGCTTGTCGAGGTAAAGGCTGTAACACGCCCGGGCTTGTCTTTCGGGAGAGGGGGGCTGAGCGGGTTCAAACAGCGGTCAGACATCCGTCACACGGGCCGTTGACAGTTTATTTCACCCGGCAGGTGCAATCCGGGTTCAACCAGCGGTCAGACATCCATCACACGGTCCGTTGACAGTTTATTTCGCCCGGCAGGTGCAATCCGGGTTCAAACAGCGGTCAGGCCTCCGTCAAACGGACCCTTGACAGTTTATGGAACCAATCAGGTGCCAGGGGAGGGTTCAAGGAGGAGTCGGGCGGGGACGGGAAGCCCTACACCAATCCGGCGCCGGGCCAACGGGCGGAGAGAGGTCACGCGTGGGGCGGGGAATTCCAACATTATGTCATCAGGGGGCGACGGGGCGGGACTTCCGGTCTTGCGTCAGTGGGGCGGGACTTCCGGTGTGATGTCAGAGGGGCGGCGTTTAAAAGTCATTAATCATTATGATTGACAACTCTAATTGCGATTTTGACAGTAGCCTATAACTACTGAGGCCGTTTCGAAAGAGTAGGCATTTCATAAGCGGGTCCCTTCTGCAAGTAGTTTAGAATACTTTTATTATGTCAGAGTTAATGCACCACCGGTCTGCGCTTTAAAGCCACTCCTGAATATTCTCAGAGGAGAGGCCCATGTTTGAATTTTCAGACGCCAAGACAAAAACTACTTGATTGGATTACCCATTTCGGTATGAAAATCTACTATTGTTTGCTTCAGTCCTATGAATTTGTACATTAATCGTCGTACACGTAGATAGAAAAAAATGCTGCATCTTATATTATACGCACGCACGAGCGCGCTCACGCAACTACACATGAGCATGCTGATGCACGCACTTGAGAATCAACTTGGAAATATTAAGGATTCAACCATCCATTTTTAAAAACATACTCGTTTGGCGCCTATAATAATCATGAATAGTCTGCATGAAAAATAGTTATATTTGATTTAATCCTATAAAAAGATAAAAGAAACAATTTTTCTAAGAAGCTCATATAGACGCTGGGGGGCTATGTGCTTTGGAAACAGTTGAAAAAATGGCCGACGTATTCGTGGCTTGCCAAAAGGTGTTTACCTTTTCCCAGAATGACTGCACGTTGAAGGCGATCTAACTTTTAGACATTTAAATGTCTAAAAAAAAAATCTATGTTTGGGGAAATACTTTTTATACACCGAAGATAGCTTTTTAATACGCAATTTAAAAAGGGTGCTGTTGCCTATTATTTAACTGTGTGATTTTTACAAGGCTTATATATCAAAATATATTTAAAAGGGGATAAAGAAAGGTTTTACACCAATTTTAAAGCATCTCTCTTTATAGAGCGGTATCTTGGAAGTGCTTTATGATAGCAAATGTTTGCCAATCATTTTAACCGGACACAAGCAATGTTCGTTGCCCCGTGTCTTCGTAATGCCTCCGACAAACATCATTTGTTTTACAAGCTGCATTGCGCAAGGTAAGGCAATTTTTCACATCAGACGCAACCTGTTGCCTTGGAGCTGTGAATTGCTCCAATCCTTTCCCCCTAACCTGGCGTCTCTGTGCTGTGAAGCGCACCCCCGACTCCTGGGGTTGGAGGAGGCGGAGTTTACACTCAGCTGTTTACGCGCAGGGGCTGTCAGTTTCCCGGCCTGTGACTGCACAATACTCTTTGCTGCTATGCCCACCTGCTGATAAGGATGCTTGCGCAGAACGCAGCAGGAGGTTTTACAGCTATAGCCTGCTCGCAGGGGCTCAGAGACTGTCAGCTTCTTAGAGGGCCTGTCAGCTTTTTTACAAACTCAGGTACTCGGCTGTGTAGACAGAGAGCCGGCAACTCGTCTTTCGAGCTTGCCTGCCTGTACGCTTGGGGCATCTCGGGGGTGCACGCAGAGGCTGTCTCAGCCCTCAGCTCTCAGCTCTCACGCGTCAACTGTATAGAGAGAGTGAAGTGACAGCTTGTCAGCGCAGAGAATGTCTGGGAGCTTGACATAGATAAAATAAAAAACAGTTTACAAGTGCTAAACTAAGGTTTAGATCTTTAAAGTCATAGATTATTTTAAATAATAGATAGATACAGGAGTTCTTACCCAAACCGTAGAGGCAGGCAGCTCTGCCCTTGAAACGCTTGTGCGTGTGTCTTGAGAGAAGTGGGCCACCAGCAGGTCTGTAACAGGCCTGGACATGTCTTCGGGAGAAGGGGCTGCTCTTGACGGTTTGTTTAATTAAGGAGGTGGCTGTGGGGTGAGTTCAAGCAGGGGACAGACATCCATCAAATTCCCCTTGACAGAAAGGAGAACCAATCAGATGGAGGGGGGCAGTTCAACGATGGGGGCAGACATCCATCAAACTGCCCTTGACAGTTTGTTTAATTAAGCAGGTGGCTGTGGGGTGAGTTCAAGCAGGGGACAGACATCCATCAAAAGGCCCCTGACAGTTTCCTGAACCAATCAGATGGAGGGGGGCAGTTCAACAAGGGGGCAGACATCCATCAAAAGGCCCTTGACAGGTTCCTGAACCAATCAGGTGCCGGGGCGGTTCAAGGAGGGGTCAGACATCCATCAAAATGCCCTTGACAGTTTCATGAACCAATCAGTTGCCGGGGGGCTAGGTCACATGGAGGGACCGGACTTTCCAGTGTTTTCAGAGGGCGACGGGGTGGGACTTCCGGTATGATGTCATCAGGGGGACGATGGGGCAGGACCTCCGGTATTGCTTCATGGGACGGGACTTCTGGTATTGTGTCATAGGGGCGGGGCTTAAAGGTCATAAATCTTTTTGACAGAAGGTGCCTGGTTAATTCTACTCGCGGCACATCGGCTTCCAACCTGCAGGTAGGTGAGGCCTGTGCCGTAGAGGGAAGGGGGCGGGGCGCAACAACTGCGGTAATGGTTAGTACTGTCTGCCAGGCCACCCCACCCACTACACAAGACACTTCCGTAATGACCGACAGCGTCACCACAGGGTGTCCTTTCTTCCCATAAGGAGACCCAGACCATCAGTGCACCCCAGAGGAAGAGGTTGACCCCTGAAGAAGAGAACGGGAACTCCTGACAGAGCGCAGCGTAAGCCAGTCGGCCTGAGAGCTCGGGAGGGCTGTGCTGCAGATGGGCGGAAACATTGCAAGCCCTCTGCTGAGCAGGTGAAGGGGAAGGGGTTTCCTGCCTGCTTCTGCTCCGGCAAGGGTTGAGTTGGAGGGTCAGTCGTGTTATAACTGTGGCCACAGTAGCCATGTCTGGAGGTGTTGTCTGGAGAGGACGTCTGAGTGGCAGGGACGTCAGGGCAGTGCCCCCAGACCTGTTTATTATGTTTCTACAGGGTGTAGCCGTGGTGCTAAGGATGCCGAGTTTCTGTCCTGAAGAGGACCGGCCCTCACGGGGCATGCCGATGAGCCCCGCAAGGCTCATCTGAGAGAGGGGCACTGTGAGGGTCGGCCGGGGCCCATGCCTGGCTGGGATGCCTCTGCTTCATATGTTCCGGGGGAGCCACCATGGGCAGCTCAATACCTCCCCCGAGACACTTAGTGGTAGCCTCCCTGGCTGACGGTGATTCCCCAGCCTCCCGCATGGCTCCATTGGAGATGGAGTCCTCCACAGCCTGGTGGGAGCAGGGGTGGCCGCTAGGGGTGCTGCCTGGACTCCCAATCCAGAGGTGCAATTGGGACCAGGTGATCAGGCACCTGGAACACTTCCGGGTGGGCAATTAAATTGGCCAGCCTCCACCACTCGATGGCCTGAATCGGGAGGAAGAGGACGAGGTTGCCTGGGAGGAGTGGTGGTGTTGTTTGTGTTGTACTGAAGTGCTTTGGGACTGTGTTGGGCCGGTGGGACACGGGGAAGGCATGCCCACAGCTGAAGAGTGAAATAAAAGTGTGTATGTCTTTACATGTGCCTCAGCGTAGTCTGTGCCAGGTCTGGCGCCTATATAGCGCCTTACTACTATATATATATATATATATTTATATATATATATAGTGGGAAAAAGCCGGACACAGACAGACGGACATCATTGTAGTCACCCAATACACATTTATTTACACTATTTACAATTATTAAAGTGCACAACCCAGTGCTGCAGCACCAATCTTCGCACAAGTCCAGGCCAACACACAATGCCTTCCCTTTCTTCAGGCCGCCTCTTTCCTCTCCCAGACCTTGTTCTCTTCCACCCAACTCCAGCCCTGAATGAAGGGAGGTGGCCCCTTTTATTGTCCCCCGGATGTGCTCCAGGTGTGCTCCGGCAATCTTCCACCAAC
>NC_053161.1:164731624-164758744 GCF_016835505.1 Polypterus senegalus
CAGTTCTATCATATCATCAAATTCCAGGTCATATTTAGTCCAGAGATTCATATGACCCTCATGATTAATATTACGTTTACAAAACTCATTTGCCACATGGCGGGTAACAGAGTAAGAGTATTCATCCATTTCATAAAATGACTGCATTACTGTGTCATGAATAGAGCTGGTATTTTCAAATTCATCTACAGTCTTTTCGACCTCTTTGTCTATTTTGGGAATCGGCAATAGAATATTATAATACCCCAGAACTTTCACCGCCAAGCGTTTCTGCCAAGACTTACGGAAAATCTACAGAATCTTCTGAAACGACCTTGTCGGTATCCGATTTCAGGTTCAAAGAGGCAGGTATGCCTAGACTGTCCGGGATGTTTTATATCACATCCTTGACATTCTTTTTTCTGGTCGTAGTAAACAATAATGTCCACCAGAGACGTTATCAGTCCTTTAATAAGCTTCAGGGCCTTTTCCCAGGTTTCAGACAGCAACCCATCGGGGCAATCCATATCTGTCTCAGAAAGTCCGATCAACATCGGTTCCTCTGGATCTTGTTTGTTCACCCAAGGTGGTCCAGGAGCTAGGTAAGAGGTTTCCATCTGATCACCATTAGCGAGGTCGGGGTAAGAACTCACTGGCCCTGGAGACGAAATCCACCGCCGGTCTCAAGGTCTGTAGCCCAGAGAGTGTAATCGGGTCGTACAGTAAAATAACGCTGGTCACGCTCTTGGTGGTCCTGAAAACCGTCCGTCTAACCCGAGTTATAAAATTGGTAAGTTTCAGGCTTGGAAGCCTCAGGCGGAAACCCTGAGGATGTTACGCCGACTTCAGTCATTGCAGAGTCTGTAGCTGCCGAAATGCGGAGAGCACTAAAAGCTTCAAAGAATGCTGAGGTCTGATCATCCGTCTGGATCCGGGACTAACAGGTGGAGTATTTAGGGTAAAAGGGAGGGGCTTGACGTAAACTAGCGTCGGGTTTCCCTGATCCTCACCGTCTGGTTCTACCCTGGTTTCACACGACTTGGTCCGATCCGGTCTGATGCTTCAGCTTTGAGAAACTCAGGCAACAAACATCTTTTCACCCCGCGGATCCGACGCTTGGCTGGGACCTCGGTCCTAGATTCCATTTTTCTCGGTCAGAGTCTTTAGAAAATGCTCGGCTGTTTTACGCCGCCCAGTTTCAGAAGTGGCCGGGCAGTGTGGGCGCCTATGGTTAAATGCGGCCTGACTCAGACCGTGTCTTTGATCTGACAGTTTGTTATCTGTGTGTGTGAGCTGGAAAAATGCAGGTTTTTGAAGCCAAGATGAGAACAAAATGCTTGGCTTTTTATAGGGCCTTTTCAGAACTGGCCGGTAAGTATCGGGGGACTGGGAGGTCTGGGGCTGCCGTCCGTCAGGTGCTGCCTTGGGCCCAGAGGCCGAGGCAGTCCCTTGAGGCCGTCAGGGTACGGAACATCCTCGGGTCGGTGCTGGGGCGACTTTAGGCTGGTCTGAGCGGTCAGGACAGCCCCCGGGCCTGTCTGGACTTGTGCCAGAGAAAGGGCGGGGGCCGAGGCAGCCCCCGGGCATGTCTGAGCTGGTCAGGACAGGCCCCGGGCATGCCCAAGCTTGTCGAGGTAAAGGCTGTAACACGCCCGGGCTTGTCTTTCGGGAGAGGGGGGCTAAGCGGGTTCAAACAGCGGTCAGACATCCGTCACACAGCCCTTGACAGTTTATTTCACCCGGCAGGTGCAATCCGGGTTCAACAAGCGGTCAGGCCTCCGTCAAACGGACCCTTGACAGTTTATGGAACCAATCAGGGGCCAGGGGAGGATTCAAGGAGGAGTCGGGGAGGGGACGGGAAGCCTTACACCAATCCGACGCCGGGGCGGCGCAACGGGCGGAGAGAGGTCACGTGGAGGCGGGTGAATTCCGACGTGACGTCATCAGGAGGTGACGGGGCGGGACTTCCGGTCTTGCGTCAGCGGGGCAGCACTTCCGGTGTGACGTCAGCAGGGCGGCGCTTAAAAGTCATTAATCATTATGATTGACAGCTCTAATTGCGATTTTGACAGAACATCCCGCCTATAACTACTTATATATATATATATATATATATATATATATATATATATATATATAGTACACCCCCAAAGTTCACGGGGGTTACGTTCCTAAATGTAAAAAATGTCTTTTAAATGCCTATTTTTATAGTTTCAACCCTAAATACAGTATGCCCCCTAAGCACTTCAATTTCATTGCAAAATCAGCTTAATATATGAATACATTACCTAAAAAATTACCTTAATAAATTACCTAAAGACAGAATGTAAAGGCAAACCCGTCTACTGTACATTACTGTACTGCTATGTCTCCCGCGGTGCTAAAATGTAAAATACCGATATTACCGCTATACTTACAGTAATTCATGCAAGCACGTTTTCTTTGGTATGCACTGTCATTTTCTGCGTTATAAGTAGAGTAAATACTGTACATAATAATTTAATTTAATTAAAATACACTAAAATGTACGGGTACTTAACATTGATGAATGATATTGATGATGATGATGAAGTGGCTGTGCAGTACAATACACAGGATTTTAAACTCCTCGGGTGGCCTCTTCTTCTTGCGCTTCAGGTGGAGTCGTATCTTTGTACGGGTCTTCTTCTGGTGGGGTTTCATGCTGGCTTTTCTTCATAGGTTTCAGGAACACTGTGCTAGGAAGCTGCTACATTATCTCCTGTAGCGAACTGTTGGTACAATTTCCGTACTTTCTCACGGATGATGTTACCGTCCAAGGGGATTTCTTCCACAATGCCAAGGCAGATTCCATCCTGACAATATTTTTATTCCTTATGGTCGTTACCTTTTTGGCACTATCACAGAAACTTACAGATACGGTACTCCACATCACTGCTTCGTTCTTCTTTATGTAGCATACGGTGCTTTCATTAATACCATAGTGGCGCGCTACTGCAGCATAACTTTTTAGTTCTGAAGCAAATCCAGTAGTTCAACCTTCTCCTGGAGTGTTTTAACCATCTTCTGGCACTTAGACACAGTTCCAGAAGCCTTAGAAGGTGCAGGGTGATTCAACGACATTGTGTGCATTTAAAAATAACAAAATAATAACAAAATGGAAAACACGAGGACACTCAGCTTGAGACGCGTCACAAAGCAGCAGTCAATCAGCAGCAAGGAGAAATAAATAACGCTCTAGGATTGGCTACTTTCACCATCCCAACCCACATTTCCCTTAATGGTTGCTTCCTGTTTTCTCTACAGCACAGTATTGCCACAAAAAAAAGGCATACAAAATTGCGGAGGATATTTGCGCTTTCTGCTAACAATTAATAGTTAGGTTCTAAGAAAAAATCCATGAACAACTGAAGTCCATGAACCCTGAACCGCAACTTCGCGGGGGTCTACTGTATATATATCTATGTCCACCTTGGCCATTGGACCTTACTCTTATTCTATGTTAATTAATGTTGACTTATTTTATTTTCTTACTGTGTCTTTTATTTTTCTATTTTTCATTATGTAAAGCACTTTCAGCTACTTTTTGTCTGAAAATGTTCCATATTAATAAATGTGTGTGTGTATATATATATATATATATATATATATATATATATATATATATATATATATATATATATATATATATATATATATCCATTATCCAACCCGCTATATCCTAACTATAGGGTCACGGGGGTCTGCTGGAGCCAATCCCAGCCAACACAGGGCACAAGGCAGGAAACAATCCCCGGGCAGGACGCCAGTCCACCACAGATGTGTATATATATACTGTATATATATATATCTAGTGAATTAAGCTTCAGGGATATCATCCTCTCCAATTAAGAAGTATAGGTTTTTATGAATCAACTTCACTTGCTTTGGTGCCATCAGAAAGGATAACGAGAGAACTAATGTCTCTGCCTTTTCCATTTTTGGGTCTTGCCTTGCTGTTGTCTCTCCAGTGCACATGTTGTCATTTTCATTTATACCAAAAAAATTAGGAGAACTAAGCTGAGTTTGCTGTATGTTTATCGATGTTGTTTTAGCAAGGATTAAATATTTTTCTGAGATTTAGCTTTTTTTTTAGAAATTAGAACTTTAAGAAAATTTAGATGAGAACAGGCCATTCAGTCTAACAAAGTTTGCCAACCCACGTCACTTAATTCTCCTAAAATAACATTGTAAAGGGGACCTTTGTAATACCAAGCAGACTGAAATGAAGGGCGCTGTCTTTACCAACTGTTCACATTAAACAGCTACCCAAAGAAATTTATTAGACGATGCTTCCATAAGAGGCGCTAGAGACGCCAGTAAACAATCAACTGCAACTGAGCCCCCCCAATGGCACACACTTGCTTATTTATGATCACGGGGTATCAGAAGGTATACACCGCATATCCTGTCCAGATCAGGCATCAAAGTAGTGCGCAAGCCCACAAATACTCTTTTTAACGCTAATGCGCCTCCAATCTTGAAACCCAAACCTGTTACCAGTTAATCTTCCAGAATGTTACTTGTATAACCTTTACAGTCTACTTTGCCTCTGCCCCAAAGTTTTTGGAGTGTGTTGCAGGCATCAATTTCTAAATTTGTGTATGTTTAACAAACAGAATTAAGTTTGTCTGTGAGTGGAGTTTGCATGTTCTCCCCGTGTCTGCGTGGGTTTCCTCCTGGTGGTCCGGATTCCTCCCACAGTCCAAAGACATGCAGGTTAGGTGCAATGGCGATCCTAAAATTGTCCTTAGTGTGTGCTTGGTGTGTGTGTGTGCTTGGTGTGTGTGTGTGTGTGTGTGTGTGTGTGTGCACCCTGTGTTGGCTGGGATTGGCTGCTGAGCCTCTTTTTATTTAGTGTTTTAATTAGTAGTTCAGTCTATCAGTTTCACTGTCAGTTTTATTTTCTTCCTGCACCACGTGCCCTTTCTTCTTATTACACGGCCATGATGCCCTTTAATCCTTCCATGACTAACCCAATCCCCAACACGCCTTCCGTTTTTTCGCTCCACCTGTGCTTTTTTCTTACACGGTACGGCAGATTAGTTATTTTTCCCAGCACTTATCCATCTTTCTACATATGTAGTAGTGTTTGCTTGTTCCATTGCAGAGGTGTAGATAGCGGCGGACGGAGTGGGTGGTGCGCCCCGGCCGGCACATTTTTGGGGGCGGCACGTTATTGGCCAAAAGGTTCAGTACAATTCGTGTGTACGCAGCAGGGTTCGGACAAATATCACTCATGAATGAAAAAGTAAAATTCTCTGATTTTTATCCACAAATGCTTCAAAAATAATTTTCAGGCTGTCCTTCTGTGACGGCATCAGACACAGCAGATTTATGAGGCAGTAACAAAAATAAACATTACACCGATTATAATTTATAGGAAGATAAACAACTAATTTACAGTTTATTATTTCGTTTCGTTATCCATCAGAATGCGTTCTTGCTCTGCGCAGAAAACCTTCCCACCTATCACTTGTACACTACACTGGTTCAGGCTTTCGCAGCATTGTTATATTAAACTAATAATTAGAACACGGCTTATCAGTGCGTCTATATTACATTCTTCTTGATGTTAATAAATAATTGCATGTAAAAAAATGATTGCTGTTTCTCTATATATGTATAAATCTATGCAAAATGTATCTTAATTTATCTCTATGCGTCATTTTAATTTTCTATTTAAATAGGTTAACGTATTCAGATATGTTGGAGGGCGGCAAATTGAAGCACCGCCGTGAGCGGCACGAACTCGAGTTACGCCAGCAATGTGAGGTAGACCTCAGTCAGTAACCCCTTTTCAGTACCCTCACTTTTTAATAATCCACACTCTACCATGTCGAGTAAGACATCATCCATATTAGCACCGAATTCACAAAGTTCTTTAAGTTTCACAGCTACATACTGAGCATTAGACTGGCCTTTTTTCTGATTCCGTTTGTGAAACTCAAATATCTCCAGCTGTTTATAACGGTTTAGGTACAACATGAGATCTTACAATTGCATCAAGCGACTTGTCACCGGGTTTTTCTGGTTGTACCACTCTTCAGCATACCAAATGTATTTGCCCCGAAAACACTAAGAAATGTCGGCACTTTCAGGTCATCGTCAAGTTTAGTTTAGTTAAAACAAAAAAACTCAAATCTTTCTATATCTGCGCACCATTGCTCAACGGTATCGTCTAATGGTCCGTTATCGTTGCAATTGTGTCCCTTCCGCTTAACTTCAGTGAATGGCGAACTCACTTTACCAACAAAAAAAATAGTTGCAGCTTTTTCTTTTCTCTCCCGTTTGGGACGGGGTGGGGTGGAGTGTGTGTGTGTGTGTGTGTTTGGGGGCGTTGGGGTTGAGGGTGGGTGGTGAGGGGTTGTCTTATATTTACACGTTACGTCTTAGCAATTGAGTTGCACTGTAAGCCCATCGCATCCACATCACCTGTTTTGTCATATCTGTAGGCAATAATATTTCCGAAAAGGAGAAAGACGGAGACAGGGTCAAAGTCACAAACTTTAGCTGGTCTCCTTTGTTAAGATCTTTGCCGAGTACCCGTTAATCCATATTTATATTACAATCTAATTCCTAATAGCTCCCCAATGCCAATAATTCTTTAACGGATTCGCTAACAGTTCAACAAACTATATATTACAGATAGTTTCTGTGAAGAGTACGGTCTCTCCCGATATTTAGATGAGCACCAGTCCTGTACATGTGCTCAGGTAGGTCGACAGACGTTACTGATACGCAAAGATAATATAAAATAACATAATAAATCGTGGGGAAAACAATCCCTATTAGGCGACCATCTTGTTCACATAAATGACGACGGTGTGGCGCAAGCACGTACCTTTACTGTTTCTCAATTCGTGTCATCGACTCGACTGACAAGCTTGACACCGGCATTTCCTTGAGACCCAGATGAAAACTTTTTCTCCGTCCTGTGATCGCGCGACTCTAATCAGTGATGTTGTTAAAGTGCACTCGCAGACCCTCTGAGAGGTTTCTCTGACTCCGCCCCCTCTCTCTCTCTCTCTCTCCCTCTCTCTTTCACTCCCACTCCCTCAAACATTCCAAGTGTCTTCATTGCCTTGGCGCACCTCCGCATATTTTACCAAACTTGAAAAGGTTCCAGTGCTAACAAAAATGAAAATGTGAAGAGAAGCGAAGTAGAAAACAATAATTGAAAAACTAAATTTAAAGAAAGCATCTCCAATTAATATATATTTATTCATTCATTTACTAAATCATCTTATCCCAGAACAGGGTTGCACAGCAGTTGAAGTCTATTTAAGTATCTACACAGGGCACCAGATCATCATCACAGGGTGACTTTGTTACCGGGGCCAATTTAACAAAACTGAGCCGATGTCACATTTCATGAGTTGTAGCCATGGGGGACATCAGAGTAGCTGATTGAAGTTGCTGATCTCATCGCCGGATCACATCCACTTACACTGGCCATGCACACACACGGGACAATTTAGTATCGCCAATGCACCTAACCTGCATGTCTTTAGAGGAGGAAACACACGCAGACACAGGGAGAACATGCAAACCCCACGCAGGGAGGACCCGGGAAGTGAACCCGGGTCTCCTAAATGCAAGGCAGCAGCACCACCAACTGTGCCACCATGCTTCTAATATATTAATCTGTATTATTTTTGAACGCAGGAAATTTGCAGAGTGGCACAGAAAAACAGTAACCCTCTGTTAGTAGCAAACATAATCCAGTGACACTAGAGGGAAGTCCAGATGCTTCTTAGTTTTGTTATCCGTGTGTGTGTGTGTGTGTGTGTGTGTGTGTGTGTGTGTGTGCGCGCACTAGAAGGACTCGCTCTTTTCATTAGAGAGTATTTAGATTGTGGAGCTGTACATTCATAGCAGTGCCTTCTGTTGACATATTAAAGATTTTGGGCCGAGTATCTCATTGTGAGTGCTCCTGTGAAATGCACAGATCAGCGAATGGCAGTAAAGTGTCCCATTACTGGTTCTGTGAGAGACGTACTAAGAGCAGGAAACTCTTGTGTCTGCACTGCTGAGGTTCTGGCAAATGCTGCTGCAGATCTCATGGAAACAGAAGTCCTCAGACGTCGACAGCACAACAATTATCACAATGTACAGGAGTGTGTCGATGGCCATGTTAGTGTGGGCTCCATGTTCTGAGTGGTGCTTTTTTATGTCCCACCAGGTCCTATTGTGACCTGAATAACCTTCTCAAACCTGCTGAATCCCACTCTGCACATCTTGAATTGTGCTCAGGACTGAATCAGTGTAGAGTTTTTATGTGGTCTTCTTGTTTGTGGAGGTTACAAGTGGCACATGTGTCAGGTCATCTGCAGGCCTCTAAGCTCTCTACACTCTTGGTCACATTTTATAAAGCCATGACCCCTCTTTATATGCAGTAAGGCTGACAGATATGGACAGGATGTCATAACATGACGGACATCACATTCATGAAGTGTCCTCTCAGGAATGCGTCCTTCCTTGGGCATTAAAGGTGCTTTGACATTACCTGGTCTGACTCTCAGCTCACTCTTTTAATGACATTCGCCTTGTAATGTTCAGAGTATGAAATAAGTACTGTGTATAAAAAACAAAACAACCTAATCTCATTTAATATGGTTTTTAGCAGGTTCAAGGAAGGACATCCACGCTCGATGTTCTTGAAGCAATGAAAGAAAATCCATCAGGATTCTTGAAACACTTTTGTTTTTAGGCTTATAAACTAACAGCAGAAATTCTAGAGAATCTATTTAAAGTGGAGTTTAGCCGACTACTTCCATGTAGAAGTGAAACAGGACAGCGAGGAGGGTCCCACCAGTCTCCCTACTCCTGATGTCATGCTTCCCCATCTCCTCGGTCCACAGCCACTGTGTTGGATTAGCACGAATATATCATTCCTGCAAGTGAACTTTGATTCTTAGCGCAATGAGAGAATTTGCAAAATCAACTGGAATGTCCAAGCAAATTCTGGAATAAAGCCTGATCTAATTCCGTGAAGTAGTTCTCTCATTCACCATAACTATGCGGAGGTAAGGTACATGCCTCGAGGCTGGAGCATGAGAGTAGAGGGCCCTGCCTTGTCTCTCTCGAATTTGAGTGAATAAATCTGTACCACAAGCAAAATATAATACATAGTGCAATGAGAGAAGTTGCAAAATTAACCGGAATATTCTAGCAAATTATACAAAATAAAACCCCAATCTAATTCCAATATGTAGTTCTTTCGTTCACTAGCTAAGTAGATGTAAGGTTACACCCGGAAGCTGACGAGTGAGTGAGGAAGGCCCCGCTCCTTTCCCCTCAGTCCGGGATTCACGCAAATACTTTGGTACCGCAAGCAACTATGATGCATAGCGAAATGATAGAGGTTGCAAAATCAACTGGGATGTTCACACAAATTATACGAAAAAAAAAGATCGAAATCCATTAAGTAATTCTCTCATGAAAAGTGGTCAGACATACAGACATGCAAACAGACAGTTGTTGAATTTTATATATGTGTATATAGAGATTATGTAATATGTTTCAAACCAGACTTTTGAAATGAATGGTTTGAGCAGAACCTCGATGTTAAGTGAAGTGTTCTTGAGCTGATTAAGTAAAAGTCTGGAAACTACGGAAAGATCGTTTTCAAATAAAACATCATGATGGTTGATTCCAAGTTCCAGTGCGATTGTAATTATTTTGCTAATCTTCTTTTTAACAGAAACAGACTATCATGTGTTTAATCTTTCCTGACAAATAAAGTTCAACAAGCAAAGACATTTAAATGTTCAACTGCTGTCTGCCATTAATTGTACATCAGTAAGTAAAACAATTTGATATTTTACTCCATCTTACACGTATTCAAAGTACCAAGGTACTCAGTCCACAATCCCGTTGAAGGATTTTCTTGCATCACTTGACACAACTGTAGCTGAAGCTCTCCAAAACAAAGTCTCCAGTCGTACACGTCTCTGTCTGACGTGGGCCTTAGTGAAGAGCAGATTCAAGGCTGTAGACGTGTAAAGAGTCCCTGACCCCAAACACAGCATTGTCTCAGGGCCGTGTTCTGCTCGTTGTACAGCACCGACTGACTGCGTCTCTCCTGGCTGCTCTGTAGAACTTGTAAGGTGGGCTGATGACGCCTTTCTATTTGTCAGATTGCAGAAGGCCACAAGGAGCCATGAGGAGATATTAAGTACTGAATTGTTTGGGATTGGCTTCAGCAGATATAGCAGGTTGGGAACTGACTGACTGACAAACGTTACCTATTTTATGGAGTATGTCGCAAAACTCAGTAATTTCATTCATGTAATGGAGGTACAATGAGAACCACAACAAAGAAAATCAGCGCACATGTATAAAAAGGTAAGATAAGAAATATTTCTTCATTAGTGCAAGACAAAGTGTCCAGCGCAACTTCAAGATGCAATGAAACAGACCACTCTGCATCCCACCTCTTATCTTGGAACACCGGAATCCACTTCATTACTATTTCTTATAACAGCCTTAATCTGAACAATAAATATATAAATAAATGAGGTACTTGTGTAGTAAACGGGCGGACGGCATGACAAAGGAAAACAGAAGTGTTTTGACAAATTCATAACATATTTATTGGGATAAAAAAAAATAGAAATTTACAGAAAATTGGAACATTATAGAAATATATACGTACAGTTGTTTTGACAAATTCATAACATATTTATTGGGATTAAAAAATATATAGAAATACCCCCACCCCACCCCCAATTCTAGTGTTGGGGTACGTGGGGGAGGTTTATACAATACAATACAATACAGTTTATTTTTGTATAGCCCAAAATCACACAGGAAGTGCCGCAATGGGCTTTAACAGGCCCTGCCTTTTGACAGCCCCTCAGCCTTGACTCTCTGAGGTTTCACTGCCATCCGTTTAGTACACAAGTACCATAAACAACAACAACATCATTTATTTCTATAGCACATTTTCATACAAATAATGTAGCTCAAAGTGCTTTACATGATGAAGAAAAGAGAAACGAGACAAAGTAAGAATTAAAATAAGACAACACTCATTAACATAGAATAGAAGTAAGTTCCGATGGCCAGGGAGGACAGAAAGAACAAAAAAACTCCAGACGGCTGGAGAAAAAATAAAATCTGCAGGGGTTCTGATGCCATGAGACCGGCCAGCCCCCTCTGGGCATTCTACCTAACAAATGATCAGTCCTTATTGTATTTAGGGTTCACATGGAAGGACTTGATGATGACGGTCACGTGGACTTCTGGCCTTTAATCCATCAATGTAGGGACATCACGGTGCTTTGATTAGGTGGTGGTTGCAGAAAAAGAACAGAAGAGAGAGTAGGGGTTAGTACAGATTTTGGAGCCACCATGAATAGTAATAATAATTAATTGAATATGCAGAGCATCAGGATTAATTTAAAGTGAAGTTATGAGAAGGCCATGTTAAAATAATGAGTTTTCAGCAGTGTTTTAAAAAGCTCCACCGTATTAGCCTGGCGAATTCCTATCGGCAAGCTTTTCCAGATTTTAGGTGCATAACAGCAGAAGGCCGCCTCACCACTTCTTTTAAGTTTTGCTTTTGGAACTTTATATGTCAAATATAAATCATTTTTATCTAATAATAAAAGTTTGAAAGAGAGAGTTAGTTTTTTTTTTTTCCAGACTCTTTGTTGCATATCACATGTCTACATTTTTGGAAGTTATCAGTGAGTCCTCGAGTCCCCGGTAAAGCGGATTAAACAGAGCAGATTTTCAATACAATGGCTTAATTAACCACTGATCATATTTACAGAAGGATTTGTTGTACTAGCCTTGTAAAGATGATTATTTACTTATTTGCAGATGTGTTCAGTTTTTGAAACAGAACTAACACAATAACATTAAATAACTCACACAAAAATGAATGCCTATAGAATAGAATAAACTAGTAATACCCCCAAAAGGTCGGTAGATGGCGGCAGAAATGAACATCGCTCTATGGCAGGCCGTCCCTAGCAAAGACTGAACAGAAGAAACGACTAAACGCGTTAAACTGTACGGACACGGAGCGTTCACAGTCACTGCTTAATCGGCAGCTACCATGTCTGTTTTCTCGAATAACATAAACGTAAAAAAAAAAACATAATTTCTTAAAGTACTTTAAACAGTTTTAAACATTAAACTGAACACACTTCAATATAAAGGGTTGCCTGAAACAGGTTAGTAAAACATCATTACAGCTTTAACAATTACATACAAGAATTGTAGGCGTGATCACGGGGGTGCTGGGGTGGGCACTGCCCCACCCCCCGAGACAAGCCGTGCCCACCCTGCGAAATGCTCTGTCAGTTCAGTGAAAACTCTGAAGAAGAATAACATTTGATTTTCAAAACTGAGTTGCTTTCCCATTAGACAGGCACCGTGCTGCTCAAAGTTTACTTCGCCGCACATTTTGCAGCACGTTTTGAACCTGTTGACCGCATTCTTTAATCAGAAAAGCGTATAAGTTCCATTCTTCTTTTACTTTCTGGTTGGTAACACCAAAGGCTATGCACAGGTGGCTTATGAAAAAGCAGACACGCAGCACAGCGCACCCACGTCTGTAACTGAAACTCCAAATGATGTAGATAAGCCTACACAATCCTCCAGCTCTGTGCCCTTGTCGGGTACTCCAAACCTCTGCCTTCAACAAAATATACAGTCCGGTCTGCCTGACTTAAATATGGATAGCCCATCCCAACCCATTTTAATTAATTATCCCAAACGCGCATTCGGAAAGACACTCAGATGTTTTAGTGCAATCTGGTATCAGTCTCGACCATGGCTTGAATATTTTGTTGTCCGTGATGCCAGCTTTTGCTTTGCCTTCCGCAAATTTAGTGTTTCCAGTTCGGACCGCGAGGACATATTCACCAAACACGGCTACACTAAATGGGAAAAAAAGCTCTAGAAAAAGACGGTGGCGGCTTCCACAAACACGCGTCTCCCGCACGTCAGAGCCATGTCTGCGTGGCAAGAGTATCGGCGCTGGGGAGAGACGGGTGAAAGCGTAGTTCAACTACTGGGTCCAACGCAGATAGAAAAGAATCGATATTAAGTGAAAAGCATTGGGGAGGCCGTTCAGTTCCTTGCAGTCAATGAACTGGCTCTGCGTGGTCACAATCACGTAGGTGGGGAGGAGGGACTTTTCCTAAGTTCTTTGATTACACAATCAAAAAAGATGCCAAACTTTCAGAAATTGTAAAATACATCCCAGACAACGCAAAATTCACATCCAATGTAATTCAAAATGAAATAATTGAAACTCTTGCCAAAATGGTGCTAAAAGATATCAGGACCAAATTTGAAAAAGCTGACTCTCCTGGACTTCGCATTAAAAGTGATGGTACCAGGGATAGCTGTAACATTGAGAATTTGTCTGTAGTGATTACATTTGTCCAGAACTCCATCCCTGAAGAACACCTGATTGGCTTAATTGAACTGGATCAGCTTGATGCTGAATATATTTGTAACCAAATTCTGTCATATCTCTCTGAGCTAGGTCACAGCCCAGACAATTTAGTGTGTCTGTGTTTTGATGGTGCTTCTGTCATGTCTGGGGCGAGGGGTGGTGTCCAGGCTTTGTCACAAGTACATTCCACATGTACACTGCTACAACCAGCAGCTCCATTTAGCAGTGATACATGCAATGGAATGAGAACCTCTGGCTAAGAACTTCTTTGACTGGTTAAATTCATTGAACACATTTTGTCACAGACATTATGTTTCACACACATACAATACACCCACACTGAAAAGACTTCTAGAAATACGATGGACCAGTCATTATGATGTCACAAAGTCAACAATGAGGAAGCTATAAGGGGGCTTCTCTTAGAGGTAGCAGAGGCTGGCACTGCCCCTTTTGACATTTGCATAGAGGCATGTGGTTTACTGACCCAATTAAAAAAGCAGTATTTCTTCAATACAGAAAATTCCTCCTTCATGTGCTTGGTGTGCTGAAACCAGCCAATGCAATTCTACAGGCACATGCAGTGGACTTGTGTACGGCTGGGGAGGTGGTGACAGCTTCACTGGCCACACTAACGGAGATGAGATGCGACTCATTCTGGGAGGAGCATTTCTCTCAGTGTTAAAGTAGGACTACCAATTCACTCAAAAGGAAACAAAAAGTTAATTCACAGCTTGATGATAGTATTGTCGTGTCTACACTTGGGCATGGTGACTCTGATGAACAAATTGCTCCTAATCAGACTTTTAAAAGGGCTATGTTCAGCATTCTTGATAGAGCTATTGTGGAAATGGAGACAAGATTCTGTCAGAGAAATATTGAATTACTGAGGGCCACATCGCTTCTCCTGCAAAAATCAGAATTATTTCTTGTTCATTCTCTCCTGAAACCTCTTCAGGCACTTGCAGGCACAGAGCAAAACAGCATGAGCTTGCAAAATGAAATTGCTGTGGCAAAAGCCATATTAATCAAAAAACTGCTAGCTGATGCTAATCTCTGTGAAGCGTGCAAATGCATTCAGCAGTACAAAGAGACCTTCCCTATGTTGCATTCGCTATGTGTCACAGCACTCATCAATGGTGTGTCTTCAGCCACATGCAAAAGCTCTTTCTCTACTTTGAACCACATTCTCACTCCACTCCGCCCAACAATGCTGCATTCAAGGAAGAGAAATTTAGTCATTCTGGCACATGAGAAAAACATCACAGAAAATCTAGACATGAATAAATTTATTTCAGAATTTGACAAGAGTAACTGCAGACCGGTCCTTTAGATAATATCCAGGTTAAACACTGGAAACTGATATCCTATAGCCTCCCTAACAACTGCAATGAGCCACGTTTCTGTTCTTGCTCTCATATGTTGTATACATTTGACTTTATTGATATTTACCTTGTAGATGTACTGTAGTTCTATATTTGTTCACAAAAAATAATAATACCAGTTCCATTGCCTTTTTTTGAATAATAGGTTATGATTTATGCCGCAATTTTTGCTTTTATATGTTATATAAAACTATGTTGATATTATTATTTGACCCCCCTACAAAAATGGGGATGGATGGATATTTTTTGCCCCCCTAGACAATCCAAATGCCCACCCACACATAATGTTCTGGTCACACCTCTGTACAAGGACGAAAAAAATTGGAACTAACAACAAAATATGTAACTTGCATTAAAACAGATGCACACAAGGTAAACACATAATCAAACACATGCGACAATGTGCAGACTCTGAGACGTACAGCGTGTTTGCGTGTCAGGCACAAAATGAAAACAAGCGCATGCTCAGACACAACCATAGTGCTTGATGACGCAACAGTCAGCGTGTTCAGACTTTTGTGCGCTCACCGTTGAGTCCTGAAGTGATTGTTGCACTCCTGCTCTGGTTATTCTCTTACGTTTGCTGTCAGTGCTCGGTGTACTACTTGCATTCTCCATAACTGTGGTTCATTTTCTAATTGGTATGCAGAGGATCCTGTCATTTTTTTTATTTGATAAGTCTGTTTATCCCAACACCACTGGCACAATTTCCTTTTTTTATTAATTCCACATCTGGCTCATCCCTGATTCCATTTCTTGATATGTCCTTATTTTTTTGCTGATAACAGAGTAATCATGTGGAACTGAAACATCAATGATCCATACCTGTACTTTGACTGCGTTTCTTTGATGGCTATGTCTGGTTTCCTGACATCGTTTTTTCTGACTGTTGATATTGGTATGTCTCAAGTGACAACTGACACCTTTCATTTACTGTTTTTCAGTCTAGAAGTTATATACTCAGCAAAAAAAAAAAAAACGTCACTTTTTCAGGACTGTGTATTTCAACAATAATGTTTTAAAAATCCAAATAACTTTACAGATCTTCATTGTAAAGGGTTTAAACAATGTTTTCCATGCATGTTCAGTTAACCATAATCAATTAATTAACATGCACCTGTGGAATGGTCGTTAAGACCTTAACAGCTTACAGAAAGTAGGCATTTAAGGTCACAGTTCTAAAAACGCAGGACACTAAAGAGACTTGTCTAACGACTGTGAAAAACACCCAAAGAAAGATGCCCAGGGTCCCTGCTCATCTGCGTGAACGTGCATTAGGCATGCTGCAGGGAGGCATGAGGACTGCTGATGTGGCTAGGGCAATAAATTGCCATGTCCGCACTGTGAGACGCCTAAGACAGCGCTACAGGGAGACAGGAAGGACAGCTGATCACAGTGGAAGAGCCCGGATCTCAATCCCATTTCTGGGACCCAGGGTGAGGGCTAGGGCCATTCCCCCCAGAAATGTCCAGGAACTTGCAGGTGCCTTGGTGGAAGAGTGGGGTAACATCTCACAGCAAGAACTGACAAATCTGGTCCAGTCCATGAGGAGGAGATGCACTGCAGTACTTCAAGCAGCTGGTGGCCACACCAGATACTGACTGGTACTTTTGATTTTGAGCCTCCCTTCATTCAGGGACACATTGTGAAACATTTTGAGTTTATGTCTTATGGTGTTGACTCTTTTAGTGTTCATACAAATATTTACACATTAAGTTTACTGAAAGTAAAACAGTTATATTTCTTGAGTATATTTCTTGTATTTTTTTTTGCATCTTCTAGCCTTACTATGATATGGAAGAACAAGCTGCTGTAGACTACCTCACTCTTACATTGGAAATTTTAGTCCACTATCGACTCCCTTCCTGAGCACCTAGTCTGACTAATCCACTGGCAGTATTGTGCCACCATGCTTGAACCTTGAGGGACAAAGTCTAGAGACGAGCCCAAAGGAGGCCGAGGCAACACTCCAGAGAAGGGGCCTCTGCCTGGTGATCCTGAGATATTAACTCTGCAGTGAGACAGGTCGCGTCATGACCATCTGTCCCCATCGTAGTGACACAATGGAGTGCAGATGGTACAAGGGAGGCAAGTGCTGGTCGTGCAGTCATGCCTAACCCTCTTCCTCTTTCCTTTACAGGTGCAGCCCATGTGAATGAAGACCTTGTCAATACCCTGCTTGATTCCGGCAGCAACCCCACTATCTCTGCACCTTGCTATATCCTATGTCACTGACAGTCAAATAAAGGAGCCAAAAAAAGGTTTGGGGGCAGCCACGCGTATAGCATTCCTGGCTACAAATGGATAATTGATTAGTTGTACAGATGTGTACAGGTTCAAATCTAACACAGAACTGATTTGAGATTGTCAAGATGGCAGTTTTAAAAGGCAAGAAGAGGAAGTGACATCATCAATGCGGCCAGAACTGGAAGTGGTGCAATCAGGGTCGGAACCAGAATTGACATCATCATATGGGGCTGGAACCAGAAATGGTGTCATCAGAGCTGGAACCAGAAGTGACATCATCAATGGGGCTGGAACCAGAAGTGATGTCAACAATTAGGGTTGGGACTGGAAAGTGACATCATCAGGGCCAGGTGGAATTTCCCATAGTTGGTCTCCAGAGAAGTGAGATAAAGAGCCAGTGTACTCCATCACCTTCTGGTCTGAATTACTCTCATTCAGGCCATTTAGCTGCCTCCCAAGTGCATGTGTGTGACACTTGTTACAACAATATGACAGCAAGCAGGCCAGCCTAACCGGTATTCATAGTCAGGCACAACACTACCCAAATACAGTCTGATGGCTCCATGTCCAAGGTCAGCTCCAAATGCAGGTGGTGCTGCAGCCTCAATATTCTGTAATACCAGGTCATTACCAGCCATAAAGAAAAGGTGATAGGAATTCACCCAAGTGAACATTTGAAAGAGTAGGTAAGGCCGTGACTGCCCAATATGATGCCATGGACCTTGGCAGGATGGGCGTTGACGAGCCTACATCACAGCCTATGACCCCCAAGCCAATACCATCATTTGGAACAATGCTTGATCCCATTACTTCCTTGCAACTTCTGTTTTGCTCCCTGCCAGCTGTGTTCAGTGGAGTGTCTTCAGGTTTGCAAAGAATGCATTCGCTGCAGTTAATGGTCACCCTACCGTCAGGTCCATGCTGCCCACACCCTACTTCATTTTGAAAGACAATCCATTGTACCAGGTGGCACAACTTCAAGGGGAACCTAAGATCCAACTCTTCATCATGCATCCTTACCGCCATGAGGTGTGTGACCTGGACCATGTTCACCTACTGGGGGCTCATTTAGGAGCATGAGCAAACCCTGGGGCACCTCACTTTGTTTTTATTGATCCAGCGTGCATGTGGGGGTACACCACTATTGCTGGTCCCGTACAAAACACTAGTTGACACAAATTCCCCGGTAGAACCGCACACCTTTAATCTCCTTGCTGATTAATGACATTCTACTTGAGTGGATCAGAGTAGACTTTGTAGCCCCAACTCAAACCTGAGAGTTCATAAATATATACTCATTCATGTAGACTATGCCATCCGCTACCCAGAGTACGGATCCTATATTGATCTCCCCTAATTTTTCTCCACTCTTCATCATCAGACCACCCCATTGGACACTGTTCTTGGTGTTTTGCTGAACCAGGATTTCAAAGAAGCTGAACATCTGGTGATGTACCTCTACTGCAAACAGCTGGATCAGAAAATCAGTTATGTGTCAAATTGAGCAGGAGGCCCATTCCATAAGATGGGCGATTTCTCAGCTCAGATAACACCTCTTGGATTGGGAGTTTATCTTGTTGACCAACCACACCCTTCTGCAGTATTTTGGCTCCCAGAAGAATTCCAATGCTTGGGTCACCAGGTGGATTCTAAGCCTTCGGCTCTATAAGTTCACTGTCCTGCATAGACAGGTGGTCCATTCTTGCCAACGCCCAATGGCTTGGTTTGCCTGCCCCTGTGGGGCGAGGCTGGTGTTCATGTTTGCACACGTGTGTCAGAGGTTCACCTTCTGGGATCATCCAAAGTAAGTGATTCCACCCCAGGGTGGGTGAGGGCATTCCTATTAGTATCACCTCCTTTTGCATCAGAAGTGCAGACAAAACAACCAAAGAGGTCAACTGACTCTGCTCTTTTCGATGTAAGCAATTTAAGAATATGGATGCCCCAGAGAGAGAGATTACTCAGTCTAGACCTGAACTTCATTTGGTCAAGACCCACTCTATCAAGAAGACTGCCATTATTTCTGCAATTTTTGACTGTTTTGTGCCAGTCTTTGGACATTTTCTAAACAGGATTTAAAGGGATGACCAATCAGACATCCCAACACTTCCCTGGAGTCCTCTTATGTCCTTCCACCCATCCACATTGGCAAAGTCAGCAAGATTTACCAGAAAATGATTGAACTGATTGACCTAGTAGAAGCTGCACAAGAGCTGGCCAATCATCTGAACCCACTGCAGGCACAGGTAGTAACCAAGGAGGCCAAACTGGCCGAAGCTGAAGGTCAGCACAATGGCACGGACGTGTACCTATGTGGAAGAGACCAAGGCCCAGCCCAACTGCTTGTCCCAATGTGCCAAAAGGACAATGTAGAAGCCGAACTCCTGATCTTCAAGTGCACCGCTGTTTTCCAGAGTGGGATTGGGTATAACTCACTGAGCCATTTATGTCATGGGAGGGCCTGCAGACATACTGTGATATGGAAGAACAAGCTGCTTTGGACTAACTTAAAACATAATAATAGTAATAATATTAATAAAATTTAAAATACAATAAACATTATTTCAAGTATATTTCTAACCTCAATAGTTGTTAAAATGAAAAATAAAGATGTTGTTAATGAAACAATTTTATTCTAAATATGGACAAGATTCCTGAGGCCTACCATTGCCAGTGTGAATATTTACTGTAAGCTTTAGTAAAAATGAGAGAAAGAAATTCTTAGGGTGGAGATCTGATGAGTTTTGAAAGGACAATATGAACGGTCACTTAACTCTATCACTTGATTAGTGGTGCAGGATAAGGAATAAAATAATCAAAAACTAACTAATTAATGCAGTTTATTTACTTTGCCCTAACTAGCATTTTATTTTTCAAATTACAGTTTTCAAAAGAGTGGGCGTCGTTAACAATACCTGCATTACTTCTAAATGACTTTGGAAACTGTTCAGCATATCCAGTTTCATTTAGAATTCAGTAAAAAGTACTCAAATTATTCTCGTAAAATGTAAGCACTATCTGTATTTTATGAGGGAGATAGGAGAAATATTGATGAACAATTCAGTGAATGTTTAAATGTTTAATGCTGCACATTGACATTGTGCTGAATGCCCCAACCTTGTCTTAATGATTTTATATTTTCTGGTGTTCTTACCGTTTTCAGTGGTCCAAACATGTCTTTCACGTTACCATAGGCTGAGATTTCTCCAAGCCCTTTAGAATGGTGTGGCTGTTGAAGGTGACTGGCGCGGGCACCTTTAACCCCAAGGTAGGCACTCAGAGACTCAGGACAGACTGCAGAATCAGGCTTTATTGTAAATGGCACACATACAGACTCAATTAAAAGGAAACAATGAGCCCCTTTAACTATTAATACAATTTTCATCACCTAAGCTTTTATTCTTCCTCCTCTGACTTCAGCTCCTTGTGGATACTGCCTCCCCCAAAATACTAGATGGCAGCTTCTGTGGAGTGTAGCGGTGCCCCGGATTCCCACAGGGCATCCTCAGACTTGGAGTTCAGTTTCTCTGGGTGCCGCCAGGGGGTGCTGTGAAAGGACCTGGGGAGTCATGTTTTCCCTTATAGCCCAGACGTACTAGGAAGTCACAAGGATGGAAGTCCTGAAGTACTTCTGGGCTGATTAAAGAACTTGAGTTCTCCTTTTGACCCAGAAGCGCTAGTAAGTCACGTGAGAGAAAGAACAGAGGATTATTATTGGGAATTATTATTGAGAATTGTGCTTATTTACTTGCCTGTGTATTGTGGCTGTGGTGTTTGAAGGGCACTGTTAAAGAAGAAAATAATTCAAAATATGTTCTTGGTGCATTTACCTGGTGTCCTGCATGTCTGTCTGCTGGGTTTAAGGGGCAACAGTGACCTCCTAGTGTTCACAGTAGGCATAAGTCTTTTTAATCCTAACTATTACATCTTAATATTTAGTATAAAACAATGCTTACTTTCTCATCTGCTTATAATACTTTTCTAGTACGTGTAAATTACCAATATTAAGAATACAATTTTCCATATGACAAGATGGTATTCTAGTCTTCATCACCGTGGCACATTAAATTTAAAGAAGAATCTTCCTTGTACCTCTGCTACAGATTTTGACTCCATATACGCCTGAACGACGAGCACACGATGATCTATTTACCATGGCTACTGAAACTGCTTTTAGTATACAACATACATACCTTACTCCTATTAACTCACCCTCTGTTGAAAATCATCACATTCTTGTGCCAAATCACTTCATTTCTTTTCGACCTTCCCAACTGTGTGGCGAAGGGAACTGCAGCGCTAAGCTCATCTGTCATTCTGTCTTCTCGCCCCCTTTCTTAAACGTGTCTTTGCTTGCCAGTCATCTCCGTTTGATTGGTTCACTGGTTTTGACAAGAAATTTGGTGCTGTAGAGAATTTTTTTTTTATATTTTCATGTCATAGAAACAAATGTTCTTTGCGGCAAGTTTGCAACGTTTTTGCATGCTAAATAGAGGGCTGTATATAATTTGCGCTTGGACTAACTTGGCTAACTTTACTACTGTTGTGTGGCAAACCACCACAGACGTGCCCATACCCCCATTTGGGTTGGGACCCATAGTTTAGGAAACACTGCTGTGAAGAGTTTATACCTGGTAGAGAGGCAGGTTACGAGGCAATATTTTTTGGGATCTTTGCTTTGCTCAGTTTTACAGTTGGAGAGTTGTTCCTGTAGTGAGCAGCCTTTGTGTCATCTGTGGGGTCCACATTGATTGTAACACATTTATACACTTAGCCATATCCCGGTGCAGAGCTGTACTCTGTTTAAGACAGAAGTTTGGTCCGTGTCTAGACCAGGGATATTTCAGGTAGCAGCTGATCTAAGCATGGTATCTCAGGCCATTCCATTTCCTTTGTGTATTTTCAAGGTTTTTCCACTGGAAATTCTTTTGTCGGCTGTGACAAAATTATTTGCCGCATTCCAAAATGCAAGATGGCTTCTCTCCAGTATGAATTCTAGTGTGGCACTGAAGATTCCTCCTGTAACAGAATTGTTCACCACATTCCAAGCAGCAATACGGCTTTTCACCAGTGTGGATTCTAGTATGGCTCTGAAGACTCCACTTGTGACAGAATCGTTTGCCACATTCCAAACAGCAATACGGCCTTTCTCCAGTGTGAATTCTAGTGTGGATTGCAAAACTACTCTTTTCACCGAAATGTTTGCCACATTCTGAACAGCAATATGGCTTCTCTCCAGTGTGAATTCTGTTGTGCCTGTGCAGAGTACTCTTGTGAGAGAATTGTTTTCCACAGTCAGAACAGCAAAATTGTTTCTCCCCGGTGTGAATTTTTTTGTGTCTCTGCAGATGACTCCAGTAACTGAACTGTTTGCCACATTCACTACAGCAATATGGCTTCTCTCCTGTGTGAATTCTAGTGTGGCACTGAAGAGAAGTCCTGGAATAGAATTGTCTGCCACATTCCAAACAGCGAAAAGGCTTCTCTCCAGTGTGGATTCTTTTGTGAGTCTGAAGATCACTCCTGCGATAGAATTGTTTGCCACATTCAGAACAACAGTGAGGTTTGTTTCCTGTGTAAAATGTGAAAGGAAAAAGTAAAAGCTTATTTTCAACACACTGATTAAATAAATGCTGTTTGAAATTATGAACAACCTTGGAGAAGCATAAGCAATTGTAAAACTTTAGTTAAGCACTTGGAAAGACAACCAACCTGTTAATTTTCCCTTCTGTATTACAACAACTCCCCATGTGAGCACAACGACTGGAGCCAAGAAGTTAAAATAAATAAACTAGTCACTTGTGAGAGACCCAACTGACAAGAGTAACGGCCACATTTTATTAATAATACAAGGTGAGCCAAAAAGAAGTACCACATTTCAAATGTTTATTCAACAAAAATGCTACAAGATACATTTCATTAAGACACAACAAAGGGTATACAAAATAGATTTTTTTCACTGTGTTTAAAAAATGATGTCTTCAAGGTGATGCCCATTATTAGCGATACACTCGAGACAATTTATGAACGCTCACACGACCCGTTCGGCCATTTCAAGGTGAATAGTGGCGATTTCATGGCGAATAGCATCCTTGAGGGCTTCAAAGTTTTGAGGTCGGTGTGTGTATACCTTCTACATGATATTGCCCCACAAGAAGAGATCGTACAGAGAGAGATCAGGTGAATGTGAAGGCCACCCGACATCGCCGCACAGGGAGGTCAGCTCCCCCAGAAACATCTCCCGCAAAACTTGCATGGATCTCCACGCCGTATGAGTTGTTGCTCCATCCTGTTGAAATACCAGGCATCCACCACATCCAATTTTTCCAGTTGGGGGCCATAAAAAGTTCTCTAGCATCTCAATGTAATGTTCGGAAGTGATGGTGACCATTGCTCCCCCCTCTTCAAAATAGTAAGGGCCTACAATGCCAAATTCTGCAACGGCACACCAAACTGTAACCCGCTCACTGAGCAGAGATCTCTGATGAAGTTCATGAGGGTTGGTTTCAGCCCAATAGCGAAAGTTTAGCTTATTTACACAACCGTTCAAATGGAAATGTGCCTCGTTGCTTCACATGACGATGGCATCTCGATGAACTCTCTATGGCGCTCACAGTCTCCCTCAGGAAGGTCCTACACAACCATCATTTTGTATGGATGGAAATTAAGGTCCTCATGTAAAACTCTCGTGTTGGAAATGCCTAAGGCAGAAGTACGTTTGTGCACTGAATGTCTAGCAGACTGCAAAATCGATGCCCTTACAGCTCGGATGTTTTCAGGTTTTTGTATAGTCCGAGGACGACCTGAAGATTATCTGTTCAATGTTGTACTCGTCTATCTAAATTTAGCCACCCACTGAAGAATTGTTTTCCAATTTGGAACGTCACCATTAGGAGGAATTCGGAAGTGTGTTAGGAAGGCGTGTTGCGAAGTAATGATGGATTTGTTGTTTTTGATGAACGCTTCGGCAGTGAAAGCATGGTGCACACCGCATAAAGGCATGCTGCTGACTGAAAACTACAAGGGATCGCCTATCAAGGGACACCCCACCCCAACCCACTCGGCTGCCTCTACTTTGCATAATGACCTTAAGAAATGTGGTACTTCAATTTGGCACACCCTGTATTAAAGAACTGCCTCATTTTGTTATCATAGTCTTAATATATTTCTCAAACGTACAGTGGGTATAGAAAAGAATTCCCCCCTTCAAAATTTTCCCATTATTTTTTTGCTTTACAGCCTTAAATGAAAACACAAAAAACTATATTTTTTTCCAGCTTTACTTACTCACCTTACACCACCACCTACTCAAAGCATCATGATGCTCCAACAATGATGGATGGATTAAAAGGCAGAAGTCTACGTGACCATCATCATCAAGTCCTTCCGTGAGAACCCTAAATCCAAAGAGGACTGTTAGGTAGAATGCTCAGAGGGGACTGGGTGGTCTCATAGTCTGGAATCCCTACAGATTTTATTTTTTTCTCCAGCCGTCCTGAAGTTTTTTTTTTTGTTTTGTTTTTTTCTGTCCACCCTGGCCATTGGACCTTACTCTTATTCTATGTTAATTAATGTTGACTTATTTTATTTTCTTACTGTGTCTTTTATTTTTCTATTCTTCATTATGTAAAGCACTTTGAGCTACTGTTTGTATGAAAATGTGCTATATAAATAAATGTTGTTGTTGTTGTTACTCAATGTAATCTATAACAGCCAAGTGAAAGATATCACAGCTACAGTTTAGAAGAATTAAAAAAAATCAAAAACAGGAAATCATGAGATGAATAAAGGATCACCCCCTCCTAAACTCAATCAGGTGTCAGTGCCCACCATTTCCATTGCAGACCCTGGTTACTGGCGTCCTTCCACCTGTGATCAATTGTAATCCGTTTGAATTAGTGAAGCTGTTCCTGGTACATTCATTCCCTTGCTTGGTAGTGCAACTGACAGCAAACAACTATGGGTGACCAGTCACATTCAAAAGATCTCAGGGATAGAGTTGTGGACAGACATAAGGCAGGAGATGGATACAAAAAAATCTCAAAGGCTTCATCAATCCCATGGATCACAGTAAAGTCCATAATAAAGAAGTGGCAAGTGTTTGGTACTACTAGGACCCTGCCTGGATCCGGCCATCCCTCCAAACTGGGTGGAAGAGCAAGGAGGAAACTGGTCAGAGAGTCAACGAATAGGCCAATGGCCACTTTGAAGGAGTTACAGGATTTGATGGCACAGAGTGGTCATTAATGGTGTGCATGTGACAACAATTTCACAAGCGCCTCACAGTTGTGGCTTGTTCAGGAGGGTTGCAAAGACAAAGCCACTTCTCAAGAAAGGCCACATTAAGGCTCGTTTGAGCTTTGCCAGAATGCACCTTGAAGATTCTGATGTCAAATGGGAAAAATCTTACGGTCAGATGAGACCAAAATCAAACTATTTGGCCTCAATACCAAACGGTACCCCTGGCAGAAATCCAATGCAGCTCACCATCCACAACACACCATACCTACAGTAAAGCATAGAGGGGGCAGCATCCTGTTGTGGGGGTGTTTCTCTGCCGCAGAGCCTGGGACTCTCGTTAGGGTAGAAGGAAAAATGGATGGAGCAAAATACCATCAAATTATTGACGAAAAACTGCTACCCTCTGCCAGAAAGTTGAAGATGGGCAGAATGTTCACCTATCAACATGACAACGACCTGAAGTACACAGCAAAGTTGACCACACAGTCAGAGCCCAGACCTAAATCCTATTGAAAATCTGTGGAAAGATTTGAAGATGGCAGTCCACCAACACTAACCATCCAATTTGACCGAACTTGAACAGTTAAACTGTAAAGAAGAGAGGGGGGCAAATATTGAGTGGGCTCAATCTAGATGTGCAAAGCTGATAGAGAAGAATCCCAACAGACTCAAGGCTGTTATTAAAGCAAAAGGTGGCTCAACAAAATGACATTGACATTAGGGGGGCTGATCAATTTCAATTTTAAAATAAGGTGGTATGCCAAGCATGTAAAATGCCCCTTGATTGATCAGAATGTGTCCCAACATTGGACTGAGGCCAAAGCCACTTTAACCAGCAGCCATACCACACGCACTTCAGAAGAGGTTATCCACCTGAAGCTAAGCAAGTCCAGGCCCGGCCAATACTTGGATAGGAGACCATCTAGGAAAAGCTTGGGTTGCTGCTGAAAGAGGTATTGGTGAGGACAGAAGGGGCCGCTTACCCTGTGGTCTGAATGTGGATCTTAATGCCCAACTGCAGGGAAAGGAATGCTGTGCAGTAAAAATCATTCTGTCCTTTGGATGAGACATAAAACCAAGGTCCTGACTCTCTCTGATCATTAAAGATTCTTGGGCACCCTTCGTACAGAGCAAGGTGTATTCTGATATCCTAGCTAAATTGTCATTCTGGCCCCTAATCATCCCTTTTCTCCAACTGGCTCTCTCTTTCTCACACCTAACAGCTAATGTGTGGTGAGCTTACTGGCACAAAAATGGCTGTCATCACATCATCCAGGTGGATGCTACACATTGGTGGTAGTTGGGAGTGGCTTCCCACTCGATGTGCAAGGCGCTTTGACTAGTGGGAATAGCTCTCTATAAATGTAAAGAATTACTATTATTATTGACTCCAAAGTGTATATCTAAATAGCTTACTTAAATTACCAAAGGAAAACAGAGAAATTAACAAGGTGTTATATTACAGCACAGACCTACAGGAGCTGCAGTGGTCTGGAAAGAAATAAGATGAGAAAACCCAGAATCCTCTCAGTTATTTGTGTCTGCTCTGAAAGGGAGTAGTAGATGAAACCAAGAGTGGACAGCTTGGGGACACTCTGATGACATTTTTTCTTCCCATTTTACTGTTAATGGATGTGTACGGTCATGATTTATTAATGCCAGTCAAATCAAAATGTGCCGTCTTACTGCAAATTCCATGACATTTGTGTGTTCATGTATGTAAATGATACCTGGTTTAATTATTTCTGTTATCGCATAGAACTTGAGGATGAAGGGCACTGAACAAGAAACAAATAGAACTAAAAAATGTCAATGAAAAAGTTACTGAAC